>NC_041393.1:143828895-143838975 GCF_002162155.2 Triticum dicoccoides
AGTGTAGATAGTACGAGACTTAATATCGGTGTTTCTATTCGGTGTACATTGTAAGATTTGAACTGAGAACCATGCATATGGGTAATTATTTCGAATTCCTACCATACTAGGTTCCGAAAAGTTGACATTGACTCGATTTGTTGTGCTATTTTGTAGGTCATATGTTTGAATCCATCCAAAAGTTTTCTCACTACCATGGTGTTCATCATATACATATGAATTTGTATTAAAAAAGTAGCATGGATACAGTGAAATGCGAAATCCACGTTAGAATTGGAGATCGCTACATGACACACACTCTAATTCAAATAACTAATTATGTGACACACACTCTAATCCATGTTAGCGTGGATACTGTGGATACCTTTTTGATTTTTTTCAAATAACTCTGCATTAATTATTTATATTACTCCCTCTGTTCACTTTTATAAGACCTTGAAGACATTTCAGACAATGTGCAAAACAGTTCATTTTAAGTTGTCTGAAACGACTTACAAAAGTGAACATATAGAGTATCTCGTTTCGAATGACTAACTATTGCAAGGAAAACACGGGCACAGTAATACATACAGATTCGTTTGCAAATGAAAGAAGATTCATTTGCATTCTCAAATGTAGGCGCACCAGGCAGACCAGGGTTGTGTCATGGTGGTCGTGTGTGTCGGATGGACGCGTAGCACCCAGCCACCCACACCCCCCTCCCCCCCCCAAAAAAAGGACGACGACAAAATAAGTTCATGCTTCCACGTTTCGGATTGAAATATCTAGTGGCCCCAATTTCAGCCCTACAAAATCTCCCGTCTCCACCATCCCCTTCCTCGCCCAGATTGCTCAAATCCCTAATTCGCCGCCAACCCAAGCAAAGTTTGAATCACCCCTCATCTCGTCTCTTTCCCCACCTCTGTGCTGGACGACAACGACGAAGACGACGGTCGCGCTTCACCACCGCACCGGAGCTACCTCATCTATGCCCTCGTCCACCGCACTGGGTGGTCCACCGACAACATCGGCCGCCGCAACCGACGTGCCTCACAGACACCGACTTCCACCGCATCAGATGCGCTTCACCGACACCGTCTCCCAACTCACCGGGGCTACTTCACCGAGCACATCGTCGCACCTCCGCCTCTCGAGGCCGTTAGGGCTTCACCAACGGTCTCGTCCATCGCATCGTAGCGCTCCGCTGCCACTCAAGATCTGCATCCATGCGCGGCCACCCAACGCCAGCGCATCACCCTCAATGGCTCTGAAGTGACCCGCACTCTAGCTAGGCGAGCATGCCCGAACGCCGGCCCGAACTAGGTATCCACACATCACTCCATTGTGCACTGTTCTGACGATGTTTGGATATCAAAGTGTAATTGCACCTATAACCAGTGCACAAACTGCATATCAATATATCTATCATGCACAAGTATGCCAATAGTTTCAAACAATAGATTAGAAAAGTATTTATGCTATGTTGTCATGATACGGGGACTTTTTGGTAGATGGCCTCGACGTTTCCTCAAGCTAAGAAAATGCACTATAATTTGCTTGTCATCAATGCCTACAAATCTCTATGTCTCTCTCAACATAGCAGATCATCATTAGACACTAAATCCTTCAATGAGCTTGCAAAATGCTTGCATTAGATCCCTCATTAGACACTATATGTTCATCACCAAGAGCATGTAAAATGTTTGCATCAAATCCTTCATTAGCAGTCTGTTCATTAGACACTTCAGGCTCAAGAATAACATGAGCTTGTATGTTTGCACCAGAAACTTGATTAGATACATCAGATTCAGTCAGTTCAGTATTGATTGGGGGAGTTATAAAATAAGTAGAAATTGGTTTCATTTTCTCATAGATTCCCTACATACAAGCAGTTTTACAACACCGTCAGGATTAACTATTGGCCAGAAATTAAAGAGTTGAATTAGATATAATTAGGGATGTGATGTACCTGCTCGTTGCGCATGCTAATCTTGCAAGTTGTAACTGTCCATTTGCGCAAGCTCGATGCCATGCCCATGCTGCCGCCGCTCCCTCCTGCGCAGGCTACACCCAGGGTTGGATCTTCGTCTTCTTGTCCTTCCGTTCGCTTGAAGCCCGGCGACCGCCCTCCAACGAGGGCGTGAGGAAGTGTTGTGTCAGTCTGTCCAGCGGCGGCTAGGTTAGGAGCGAACCAGATTGGAGGCTGGAGCGAATGAATTTGGATTTTTCCTGTAGTTGATCGATACGGGAGGCGCTCGTTTGGGCCGCGAGCCTGCTATAGGGCCTGCCTTGCACTTATGTTATTGGCCCATCCAAATTGAAACATTTTTCTTCATTTTTTACATTTCCTGCTCGTGCGTTGGGATGAACAAAACTAGCCTGGGCCAACCTGGATGACTCAAACGAGGTGCACACTTTCTAGCCACCCGAGGCATCCGCCCATACCAGCCCCTATGGTGGCGTTGCCCCTTTTTGCGTGTATGATTGGTGTAGTGAAAAATATTCCAGTGGCGCTTTTGATTTACCTATAGAATGGTTGAATTGCTTGATTCTATGAATTGAGTTCGCCAATAATGTGAAGGATGCTAGTCTTTTCATCATATTGTAGATTTCT
Organism: Triticum dicoccoides; assembly: GCF_002162155.2. Lineage (NCBI taxonomy): Eukaryota > Viridiplantae > Streptophyta > Magnoliopsida > Poales > Poaceae > Triticum > Triticum dicoccoides. The sequence goes on from NC_041393.1 coordinate 143,831,489, forward strand.
TAGATCTCGATATTCCAAAAGTAATCGCATGAAATATATAGTAAAAGCCAATGTGATGTGTGTGGCTACAACTAGTCTGACTACACGTCCTCATATAACATATCAAGGACGCACCATGTTACCAGATTAACCATTTGACTTAGCAATGCAGTGTGGGAAGAAAGAAGTATTGGGATTGCGTATCCAAGCAAATGATGCCATGGACTCCTTCGTACAACCTTGTAAGCGAAAAAGAAGTTGCAGTGTGCCTGTACAAAGAACTAGCATAAGTTCAGTTACCTGCTTCTCGGAATTTTAGTTAGCCACTTATTGCAAAATTGTTCAATTACATTCCTTGGCTTAATTTAATTTGCTACTGATTACATAATGCCACAGCCTGTTAATCCTCTTATGGACTGCGCCTATCTATGTGTTTGATACTTACTATTAAGTATTACCTGTTTGCCTCAACTTAAATAGCTACTTGTTTGTTTAACTGATTTGCTGCAGCAACAATGGGTTACAATGATGTTAATAACTACTTTTCAGCATCCAATTGAAACTCTTCAATTCCATGTTTGTTTAACTGGTTTGCTGTTATAACTCCCAGTTGAGATGTTTTGCTAACTTCAACTTCTCTGAATCCAATTGGAACTTTAATAGCAAAATAGGTTAGCCCAAGATCAAAGAGCGGGGTCCCCATGGATGTTGTATCATCCCATAGCAGTGGCACCGGCCCAATTGTGCATTATGAATTGCCAACTGTTGATGCTCTAGAGGCTAAACTAGTGGTAGAAAGAGATTCTGCTTCTGCACTTAGAGATGAAGTTGACATGTTGAGGAAGCAAACAGCACAATCACAAGCAGTACTCAAGACAACCATTAAATATTTGGTGGATTTCAAAACGAAGAAAGCTGAGACTGACCACATTGTTAAGGTCCTGAAGGAAAAAAGGAAATTAAATTCCCACTTGGTAAATCATAGGTGAAATGTTCTTTCCATCGTTGAATAACCTTTGTGTTGTTTGTTCATGTAATCAATCAAACCGTTTGTTTTAGAGATCATGTATAATTGTTTTTTGTTTTTTGTTTTTGGGTTTGTAATTTTATTTGAGCACAAGTCTGTATTAATTGATAAGACTCGGAGACATTTCATTTTGATTGCTGTGCCAGACCTGCAAATATGGCAATCGGGCTGAATGTGCATTCAACAATAATAGTAGTATAGATGGACCATAAGTGGCATGCATCGGAAAGGGCCAAGATGCTGTAGTAGCTTGGCTAAAAAAGGATGTTGTTGTAGCAAAAAAAAAGTACAGCGTCCTGGCTTATGTTTGTTAGTTGATATTATTGATCCATATACTCTATAAGTGTTTATATGTCTGTTAGTTCTGTACATTCTTGGTTGATTGACTCGGTATTAGAATCTTCATACATTGCTTGTGTACATATCTAAATGGGAGTACACATTATGCTGCGTGTGACATTTGAGTTGGACATGAAGTGTTCCAAATATTAGAATTCACCTTAAACTGGATTCTAGCTTCTGAATTTGAGTATCGACATTTGTAAACCATATTCATATATGACAGTGGAATACATCTTTATCGTCCTTTTGAAGATATATAAAAACACATAGAATGATTTATAAAGATTTTTATAGGAATACAAAATGGATTCGAATTTAGTTGCCAGGGTAAACGTGGATGCTTATTGTAGCAAAATTTGAAAGAAGTGGCAAAATGTCCACTCCCACGTCGGCTGCCCGAAGCCAAGTGTTTGGGAGATGGAAATTACTGTCTACCCATTACACGGATAATCCATCGGCCTGATTTCCACTGCTCTAAAAAGGGGTAGGTTAGTAACTTCAATTAGACATGACACGACTGCCTCTGAGCCCATTCCTACACGGTGGGCGCCAAACATGGGCGGCAAAACACATTTGATTCAAGCTCGTCCGAAAGACCTCTGTTTCTCCCTCCATTTCCCCATTCATACACGCTGGGCGGCAAAACAAACTCGACTCGGCCGAAATCGATGTAGGCAAATATTTTCAATAGGGGCAGGTTTGTAACTTCACTCACACGTGACACAACCACCCTACCTGTCAGCCCCATTCATACACTATGGGCTCCAACCACCCTCTCATCGCCCGAAATTGCTCTAGATATTGGCGAGATGCGAGATTACCATCCTATCCCCAACCGACAAGACGTCCAAATTTTAAATGGGGGCTAAGTTCGTAAATTTCCCATATTTCAGACAGACACGTCCAAAAAACATGGTTCCCCGTACCTCTCCCTCCATTTTCCCATTCATACACCATCCATGCTAGAACACCATCCCCACACCGGCCTCCGTCCGCCACCCCATCCATCGCCGCCGTCCTCCACCCCATCCATCGTCGCCGTCCTCCACCACATCCATCGCCACTGTCCTCCGCCATGCCGGAGCGCCTACCAAGACCGCGTCGTCCACTTATAGAGATGGACGTTTCTCATCCATGGCGACGGACCAATATCCTTGCATCGCGTCCTCTCGCTTCATCGGCGCCGTTGTCCTCTTTGACGGGGCCGCTCACACGACCTTCTCTTCCACCGAAACGGGACTTATTCCCCGATGCACCCATCTACCATCGCAGATCTGCTTCAACGCCACCGACAGCCATCGCACCCTCGATGCCTATACGGCGCCGCAAGAGAGGTGGTACTTCATATCTCCTCAACTTTTTGATCTCAACCAAAAAATAGATCTTAACTTGGTTACTCTACTTTCTTTTCACCTCTTAGAATTTAGTTCTTAGTTCAAAGCAAACACTGGATGCTAAATATCATTTCTCCAGTTTACAGCTTCAAATCTGCCATGGCACAGTTATAATACGGTTTAATTGATCATGCTTAGGGTTTAATTGATCATGTTGGTTTCGTGGTGGTTTCTTTAATAGAAATCAGAGGGGAAACCCTCTTTTTCTAAAAAAAATATGCTTAGAGTTTCCCCCTTATGATCATTATATGATCAGAATACGTGCTTCGTGTCATAATAACACTGCTCCACCCACCAAGCTAAACAAGCTTAGTTTTTCAAATACGAATCTGATATGAGTCATTTAATTGGTCAGCTAAATGTTCCTAAATTAGTTTCGAAAATGCATGTTCGCCGCTCGGGTGTGTATCTCTACAGGGTGCCCATGGTGGGCCGGTCCACCCTGGGATTTTGGGTCATCCCAGGCCCCAATTCCCCTCTGTTCTGCTGCGCGCTTCCGATCACTACTCGCCCCCAGCCGCCTGCCTCGTCGGCGACTTGCCATCCACGGACATCATGACTCTAGGAGGAGACTCCAGACTAACAGGAGGTCAGGAGCCGCTCGCCCAATAGCGTCACCGTTGCCCGGGCGCGCCGCCGTGCCTACCTTCCCAGTCCGTTCAGGGCTTAGGCGTGCAGCACCCACCAAGCCAACCCGATTTATCCTGAGATACGTCCTCAACACTCAACAGCCACACCTCATCGCCCATTTTCTAATTGATTCATTACTCATTAGGCAGGACTGTCATTAGGGTTTGTTGTGTGCTCAGTGCTACCTACACTTAATGGTTCAGATGTATTTCGGTAATCTTTAGTACGTCTAAAGTTCACAGGGTTTTCAAAATTCCGTCCCTCGGAACATACACTAGTCATTTTGGATTGTTGGTCGTAGTGACATTGACCCAGATTACTACTTCAAGCCAGGTTTGTTGACAATTTTACTTGTCTTTCTTACTCATTTGATATAATATCCAATTATTCACTTTGATTAGTTGCAAACAATAAGTGCTAGACAAACTTTTTAATTCAGATTTTGGACGGTCTCTTACTGTTGTTACAATTCTGCATACTTGTCCTAGTAAGCTCACAAGTAAATGATTGATTCACTACATCTATGCTTGCCTTGTCATATTTGTTGTCAATATTCTTTTAGGGTGGACCACCCTGTTTCTAAATACTGGAACCATAGACATGAGTGAATAGTATTTCTCTATGTGATCTCTTCCATCATGTGTGGGCAACGAACACTGCATTGTATAGAAAGAAAGTGTCATTTCCAGCTTTTACATAGGTTTCGATCTTTTACATGGAATACAATCTGCCTACTTGCTTTGTGTCACACTACCAACACTCCACCCTTGAAGCTAAACATTATGCCACTCATAATTCCTTAGTTTATTTGTTCAAATACGAATTTCATATGATTCTAATATTCCTACTTCAGTTTTGAAATGTGTGTCTGCCTGTTATAGAGACATAAGGAGTTTGTATTTCTGTGTGTGGTCTGGTTAGCACGGTTGGGGGTGAACTTTGCATATGCAGGGGTTTATAGGGAGACACTCTTTGAGTTGAATCCGCAATGCATTCCATAGATAATCTGACTACTTTTTATGTTTTCATGAATCTCAGATTCTGAACATCATCATAATGATTATGAGCTTGCGCGCATGAAAAGAATAAAGCAGAACAATGCCATGGCTGTCAAACTTGGCATTAAGGGACTGAAATCACGTCTGGATGCAATGCAATGCAAATGCTCTCCGCCTAAAGATTCATGCTCAGAATTTGATCCTAACAGCGATTCTGAGCTAGAGGGAGACCTAAGTCAATGTAGCTCCCTAGTGGAGGAGTCAGAGGAAGATGCCCTATCTTATTCACCCATCAAGGTGCTTGCTCTAACTTTCCAAGGTTACATTGGTCGCACATATCTTGCAACTGATGCTTTGCATTGCTTCTACTTTGTTGAACTGTCGTTAGCTTAGTTTACACATCGTGTATGTGAATACACCCTGCCTATCCATTTTCAGTAGTCAGTACATATTCCATCTGTCATCATACCATATTTATCCATTCAAATGTTGTTCTTGTGTATCAGACATTCAAAAGGAAGAGGGCGATTGCTGATCGTGGAGGAGCACAAGAAAAGTATTTGGAAAAGGTAGTGGCACCTGATAAATCAAATAGCCCATTAGGTGTAGTTGCAATATCACCTGACCCACAAAACACCCCAACTCTAGCAGACTCTAGCCCTACTACACTAGTCATTTCTGATGCCCCAACTCAGCAGACCCCAACTGCAGCAAACAGTATGATTATGCCAGTTGACATAGCACAGGCTCTACGATGCAAAACCCCCATTCCAACAAAGAGTACACCAAATCCAGTTGCCAAATCCCTTTTCAAACCAGAGAGAGCCCCAATTGCAGCAAATAGGACCCCTGTTCCATTTTTTCCCAGTTTAGAAGATGAAGCTTATATTGTTGTCAGGAACTTTGTGCGCATCTTTCCTTCATGGAAAGGTTATACTGCAGACACAGAACAATTTCCAGTCTTCCTCCGCAACTTACGCGTAAGTAATGTACTAATGTTATTCATGATCATTACTGCATATGTTTCTGCTGACAGAAGACACAAGATTTCATTCTTTTAAATAGGCGAGGAGCAAACTGGATAGTGAAGACAAGCAAGGGTTGGTTGCGCTTTTCAAGCATTCGTTAATGAAGTATCATTCCTACCTGAGGCAAGCGCACTTCAATGGCAAGCCTCTAAACAAAACTTCTGTAAAGTCTCCGGTGCTACATTTAACCGACGGTGACTAGAATAATCTTGTTACACATTGGTCTCAGCTGGAGCGTAAGGTACTGTCTATGATATCACATCACAATTTGAACTACATTTCTGCATTTGCCTTAATGTCTCACTTGTACGAAAACTGTTAGCAGAAGAAAATTTGTTCTCAAGGGACCACAAAATCTCGCAACTATACTGCACACTGCATTGCTCTTGTGAGTACCTCTTGCCCTGTATGACCATACTTACTTTCATAGTTGTTTGATTATGTAGCATCACTGCACATGTTAGCCTCGTAATCGTCCATTTGGTGGTCATTATAAGATCCGTATGGACTCTTATGTAAATTTAGAATCAACCCAATGCTTTTGAAGAGGTTTAGCTCTGCAGTCCTCTTGTAAGGACTAAAGTCGTCTATCACTGTACTTACATTAACAGCTACTCCCTCCGTCCCATAATATAAGAACGTTTTGTACAGTACACCAGTGTTTAAAACACTCTAGTATTATGGGAAGAGGGATTGGTTCATTGTGTAGCATTCTGCATCTTATCTCCATCGCCCACCATTTACTAAAAAAGATCAGATCTATATTTAATCTTACCAACAAGTAGAATACACAGACAATGCCAGTGTAGAAGTGTAGCCCATTGCTCTTGTCAGTACATTTTGTCCTGTAACAGTTGTACTTCCAGGGATTGGTAGTTGATTATGTAGCATCAATCTGCATCTTATCTTCATTATCCTCTATCCCTTCCAGTATTATCATATCTATAATTACTCTCTACAAAATGTAGAGTACAGGCAATGCTTATGAAGAAGATTTTGTGCTGAAATTCTTGAGTTATCCTTCCCTTGACATGGAGAAGGGCATTATAAAGCCGGTGTTAACTGTTAATGTAAGTCATTCCTTCTAAAGCCTTTATCCTCAACTGCTGTTTAATTTTCTCATACTCCCTATTGTTTACTGTTGTTTAGTTTGTTGTTTCTACCAAAATGCATGTTCGCAAGAACCGTAAGTTCTAAGTTTTACTTGTAAAACCAAATTCCTTATCCATACCATGCACATTACTCAATACTCCCTATATGTATGCTTGTTTTTGTGGATCTATAATCCAGTGTGTGGTGAAGCAGCCCACGTTTGCACCTTGTCATCTCATGTTTTATCTTACTGATGTGGCTGATGATATGAACAACATGCCATGCACATTAACCAAAATAGATACAATGATTTTCTTTGCCCTTCATCTATGCTTGTTATGTTGACATGGTAATCCAGTAGTGTGGTGAAGCTCCCCGCATTATGAATAACGCCAAATTATGCTATTGATATTTTAAACTTACTCTTTATTTTCTAATTTGAAATTGGATGGAATTGACAGCACATTTATCATCTTTGTTTATACACATGCAAAACATGCCATCTGTCTGCTTTGTTTCAGGGTGATATGCCTGATGGCATGCACAAGTCTGCTGAAGGCTGTCAGACAAACCCAACATATATTGCAGCAAAGAAGGCAAAACATCTTGAAGATAGCGAGACAACCCCAAAGTCTTGTCTTGATGTAGTGTTCAAGTTACTTGAGACTAGCAGTCAGACAAGCTCATAGAATTCGTTGTCTGAATCACTTCGACTTCTTCTGTCACGCCTAATATGCGACCCTATCCAAAAGGAACTCGAAGGTCCCACCAAGGATAGACCCGCATATTGAAACACTTTTGCAAGGTGGATATCATTACATCAACATTACATAATAGATGGGGATACATACATAAGGCATACAATGCCACATGAATACAACATCACAATACATAAGAGCAACATCCGACTACGGATGAACAATTGACGAAAGACTGAAGAGGCTCCACGCGAATGAAATTGATGCTCGAAAGAGACTCAGGCTCCGGGAAGAAGAGG
>NC_041393.1:143839407-143843417 GCF_002162155.2 Triticum dicoccoides
GGGGGAAACGACGAATAACTTGAAGAGAAAACACCGGTTGAAATCATTGAGGAAATAAAGCAAAGACTTCGCACGAGTAGGATGGATACTCGATTACGGACTCCGGTTCCAAGAAGAAGAAGGGTGGGGGGTGGGAAAAGAAGACAACTGAGGATTGAACTCAAGGATGAAGAGGCTCGAGTCGACTTGACGAGAAATGCACCAGATGAAAAGAGCTGAGAACCAACGATCGGAAAACCAACTGCGTGATCCTAAAGAAAATTTGAAAGGGAAGAGGAGTAGTACAAAAGCACCTATGTCAAGATTCCTGACCAGAGCGACGAAGGGGCTGAGGAGTAAAAAGAATTCCTACCCTCCAATATAACTAGACTCCGAAAACAATTTTCTTCTAGACTCAACAACGGCCAGACTACACGATCAATCAAGGGGGCTCCTAAGGTCGGTCGAGGCTCTGATACCAACTTGTCACGCCCAATATGCGACCCTATCCAAAAGGAACTCGAAGGTCCCACCAAGGATAGACCCGCATATTAAAACGCTTTTGCAAGGTGGATATCATTACATCAACATTACATAATAGATGGGGATACATACATAAGGCATACAATGCCACATGAATACAACATCACAATACATAAGAGCAACATCCGACTATGGATGAACACAAACAGAAACTCAAACGACATCCACCCTGCTAGCCCAGGCTGCCGACCTGGAACCTATCCCCTGATCGAAGAAGAAGCAGAAGAACTCAACGCAAGCAAGCATCGCTCTCGCGTCGTGATCATCGTATAAACCTGTACCTGCAACTGTTGTTGTAGTAATCTGTGAGCCACGAGGACTCAGCAATCACATTACCATGGGTATCAAGACTAGCAAAGCTTAAAGGGAAAGGAAGGGGTAAAGTGGTGAGGTTGCAGCAGCGACTAAGCATATATGGTGGCTAACATACGCAAATAAGAGCGAGAAGAGAGCAAAAGGAACGGTCGTGAAGCTAGCAATGATCAATAAGTGATCCTGAACTCCTACTTACGTCAAACATAACCCAAAGACCGTGTTCACTTTCCGGACTCCGCCGAAAAGAGACGATCACGGCTACACACATGGTTGATGCGTTTTAATTCGGATCTGGTGTCAAGTTATCTACAACCGGACATTAACAAATTCCCATCTGCCTATAACCGCAGGCACGGCTTTCGAAAGATTATACCCTGCAGGGGTGTCCCAACTTAGCCCATGATAAGCTCTCGCGATCAACAAAGGATATACCTTCTCCCAGGAAGACCCAATCAGACTCGGAATCCCAGTTTACAAGACATTTCGACAAGGGTAAAAGAAGACCACCAAAGCCTCCCGAATGTGCCGACAAATCCTGATAGGAGCTGCACATATCTCGTTCTCAGGGCACACCGGATTGTCCAAACTTCCGGTAGGCCAGCCCAGAGTTGCCCCTGGTGGCCACCGATGGTTGACAGGTTGGACCAACACTCACGACGAGCACTGGCCCAGGTGGGGTAAAATAAAGATGACCCTTGAGAGCGCGACTCCCAAGGGAAAAAGGGCTAGGTGAGGCAAATGTAAAACCAAGGTTGGGCCTTGCTGGAGGAGTTTTATTCAAAGCGAACTGTCAAGGGGGTCCCATAAATCACCCAACCGCGTAAGGAACGCAAAATCCGGGAACATAACACCGGTATGATGGAAACTAGGGTGGCAAGAGTGGAACAAAACACTAGGCATATGGCTGAGTCTTCCACCCTTTACCAAGTATATAGATGCATTAATAATATAAGAGATATTGTGATATCCCAACATAAACCTGTCCACCATGGAGAAATCTTCAACTTCACCTGCAACTAACAACGCTATAAGAGGGGCTGAGCAAAGCGGTAACATAGCCAAACAATGGTTTGCTAGGAAGGGTGTCAAAGGTTAGAGGTTCATGGCAATTTGGGAGGCTTGATGAGCAAAAGATAGGTAGCGCAGCAAAGCGATAGAACGAAGCAACTAGCATAGCAATGATAGTAGTGAGATCCAGGGTAGCGGTCATCTTGCCTGAAATCACGCTAGGAAGAAGAACGCGTCCATGAAGAAGACGAACGGATGAAGCCAAACCAAGCGTAGACGAACGTATCCTCACGATCGCAACGAAACAGGAACTAACAAGAAGAAGCACACAACAAGGTAAACACACCACACATATACAAGACATGATGCACAACCAAGCATGATGCATGACAAAGGCTACATGAAGCTACTCATGGCAAGAGATGATGCAAACAAGAGCAACACATCAAAGCAAGTTTAAATGAGGCCGGGAACAACATATAACAATTCCGGTAAGTCCTCATATGCATCTTTAGAAATTGGTCCAGATCTGAATAAACCTTATGTTCAAGTTGTTAAACAACAATTTAATATGCACCAAGATGATCTACACGAGATTCTAGTCAAGTTACATATAAAGTTCATTTACTTCGGAGCTACGGCCTAGAAGATATGAGCAAAACAAGTTAAACATGGCATTGATGCAAAAGCATACAAACATCAAGCAAACACCTCAAACAAGGATGCAACATGATAATATGAAGCTACATGCAAAATCAAGCAAGTTTCATATAGAGCACACTCAAAACGGAGCAACGGTTAAACACACACACATGAAACAAGTTTAAAGGACAAGCTGTCCAAAACAGCAACTAGGCATATTGCAAGCATCAAAACAACATGCTACAGGACATCAACAAGAAAACAAAAGGCATGGGCATGATGTACAGGTAAAGCATAACAAAACATGAACACTGAGCTATCTCCAGAAACTACTAGCACATGCTCAAACACACATGGCAAGATGGCAAATAATAACAGTTCAGACTTTGCAGAAATTAACATCAGGTTGCAATGTTTAGAGCTATCAAACAACATGTTACAGGAACTTATCATGGAAAACAAAGGCATGGCATGATACTACTAAATGCATAGAACAAAAGTCCCTTACTGACCATGAGCCAAAATGATCAGAAAATATGATGGCACCCATGTAAACATGGCAAGTTATATTACAGATTTAAACATGGCAGGAACAATGATAAGTAGGCATGTAGATGAGCTTGTACCACTCACCACAGAGCAATACATGGCATGGAAAGGCAACCAACAGTAATAAGACATGTTTGTGGAGCTAAGCATGGCAAGAGAAAGTCCATAGCATGCAAGGATCAACTACAACAACCTTGGCAAAATTGAATAACATGTAAACAATCTGCCAGGAAACATTTTTAGCAAAAGTAGAGCACAAAAATGACATGCTAGACTACTCCATAATTGCAAACAGGGGCATGAATGGATAGAGAAAAACCATATGTTCAAAACATCCTTACTGAAGTATCTCAAAATATGCATGTATCTCTCTGTAGCATCAAGTTTACATGGCATCAAAATAAGAGCAGAACAGGGACTAAAATCAGCAACATCACGAAGCCTGGTTTGCATGCTTGTGCTAGTCACCACATTGATCACAAAAATACATGGTAAGCACCTCTGTAAAGAAGACATGGCATAGTTCAAAACACATGTAGACATCAACCTCATAGGATGCACACATCAATCATGGCAAAAATGACCAATGAGCATGTTCTGTTTACAGACAGCAGACAACATTATGAAGCACTCTTGCAACGATGATTCAGGCGTCAAGATGAGCTTAAATGAACATGATGCAATGGAAGGAAATGAAGTACTCGTTGAGACGAACAATTTGACGTATTACACGCACAAAACGGAGCAGTATGCATGGAGTTACGATGCGATGAACAGGGCATGATAATGTAAAAATTACAGGGACTGAGAAAATATTCCCCTTCGAAAAACAGATCTAGGGTTCGGTGGCACGGTTCCCGAGGTTCACCTGAAGGTCACCGAAGTCATCTCCGGAGATGGGGAAGGGCGGCCGGAGATGGGAGAGGTCGGGGAGGACGGCGCGGGCGGCGGCCGGCGAGGGCGTGGCCGGATGG